>NC_041399.2:138437848-138460745 GCF_900747795.2 Erpetoichthys calabaricus
ACAGTATGTAGATCGTGGTAATTACATTCATGGCATTCGTTTTCTGAATCACAATCTGACTGTATGGGTGGTTACCTGCCAGGTTACGCTTGTGGTTGGTCAGGAAGTCGCCTTACATCCGCCACGTGCCCTCTTTCTGTTCCCAGAAGCTGATCATAGAATGGTTTTAATAGTTTACTTTCAAATAATGCAAAGAGTATGCGACACGTGTTTCTCCCTAATTCTGGGCTCATCAGGCGTACACATTCACTGCATCCCCTCTCGGGAATCGAATCTCTATCGTCAGCGCCAGAGTTGAAGCCCCTAACGTTGCGGTCAGCAAGTGGGCTAACATCCACCATGTGCCGTCTTTCAGTTGCGAGAAGCAGATCATAGAATGGTTGAAACTGTTGCTCCTAACGTTGCGCCACGGCGTGTGGTTCGTTTATACCTCGTGTCTTCTCATTAAACTTTTATCTCGCGAATATGTTATTGCAATCCGCAGCGGGAGCGTTTCTATAAACTTAATTTAAACTTACGTTTTACACCGTGCTTTGTTTCCCTTATGAACATGCTTGTATGCTTCACTCGCTCCCTTCTCAATTGTTTAATGAATTTTTTGCTCTTCGCTGTTTGCGGCTCTTCCTTCATTTCTCCCTACTGCGTTCTTTTATCTCGCGAATATGTTATTGCAATCCTTAACGGGAGCGTTTCAATAAACTTAATTTAAACTTACGTTTTACACGGTGCTTTGTTTCCCTTATGAAGATGCTTGTATGCTTCACTCGCTCCCTTCTCAATTGTTTAATGAATTTTTTGTTCTTCGCTGTTTGTGGCTCTTACTTCATTTCTCCCTACTGCATTCACAGTCTTTTCACGTGATTACGTGGGAGGCGTGATGACGTGACACTCAACTCCGCCTCCCACGGCCATCAAGCTGCCGTCCATTACAGTATATTGTCAAAAAAGAGGTTCCAGTTATGACCATTACGCGTTGAATTTCGAAATGAAACCTGCCTAACTTTTGTAAGTAAGCTATAAGGAATCAGCCTGCCAAATTTTAGCCTTCCACCTACACGGGAAGTTGGACAATTAGTGATGAGTGAGTCAGTCAGTCAGTCAGTGAGTGCTTTGCCTTTTTTAATTAGTATAGATAAGTAAAATGAAATAAAGCAAAATGACCACAAAATCACTCTGTGCTTAAGAACTGGAAAGAGTAGGTCTGGATGGTCACTGGTAATCCTTTCTACATGTAGAGGTCATCCACATAAGCTGAGTGCAACAAACAAGGAATACATCAAGCTTGCCTCAAAATCAGAAGCTGCCCAGCACCACTATCTGCTCAGAGCTAGGAGAAAGCACTGGGACCCTGGTGCTACATCCCTTCTACAGTACTGAGAAGTCTTGTCGTAAGTGGTCTTCACAGAAGTGTTACAACCAACAATCAATTCTTCTGAAGTGGAAATAAAGCCAAATAACTCACCTACACATGAAAATAAAAGGACTTAGGTACAGGAAAGTGGATGAATGTGCTCAAAACTTATGAGTCAAAATTTCAATTTTTTGTCTGTAACAGAAGGCAGCTTGTCCACAGGGGCTGGAGAATAATTCATGGGTGAATGCCTGCAGGCAACAGTGAAGCACAACAGAGGTTCCCTGCAAATTGGAGGTGGCACTGCCAAAAATAGAATTGATCAATGTTGATGCCACCTTCACTGCTGAGAAGTACAGGCATATTCTGCAACAGATGGTACGGTACCCACAAAGCACTGATCTCCATATAAGTGAGTCAGTCTGGAATTACATGTAGAGACAGAAGCAAGCAAGACTATCAATGTTTGCAGTGGAACTGTGGCAAACTCTCCTAGAGGATTAGAACAACACACCACACTTCAGCAAGTGGACCTAAGAGCGAGCAAAGGGTAACTGCACCAAATATTGATTTCTTTCTTTTTTCTGTTTACTACATGTTTTAGGAAATATATTAATACTGTAAAAACTATTAATGTCTTAATTTTTGAAAGCATTACCATTTTATACCATTTTCTTTCAAGTGTTTATGACATTTGCAAAGTAGCAAACAGAGCAAATGCCCGAAACCTGGGGTCTGTTTCAGAAAATGAGATCAGATAATCCTGGATCTCAGACCAGATTACAGATCACTGTAACACGATTTTGAACCAGTGGATTTGCTGGCTCCAGAACACTGGATTTCAATTGGCTCACGTAATCTTGGAATGGTTCATCCGGATTAACATTGTGTTCACTGGAAAATCTACAGTCTCTTACAAATCGAGCATTGAACTGCCGATCAAACATGGACAAGTCTGAGAAACAACAAGGTTCGGGAAATAATCTTCATGAAAGCAGAGAAAGAGGTGTTGGTGACAGTGTATGAAGATTATCAGCATATCCTGCAAACGAAGAGAAATACAGCAGCTAAGGAAAGAGACATAATGTGGAAGAATATCACCAAGAGAGTGCATGCTTAAAACAGTTAATCAATGAAATCCAAGTAAACTTTGTGTGGAAAATGGTTGCATTTCTTTTTAACCTTTGTTAACCTGAAAAAAATAAAAATATTTTCTAGTCTTTTTTTTTTAAATTTGTGATGCAATGTTACTACTAGTTTGGATTTTTTTGCATGAATATCTGCGTGCTTTATTTATTCTTTTAATACACGTTAGATAACAGAATTTATTATTCAAATAATGTCACCTTTATTGTTTGTCATGGCTTTTCATGGCTTTACGCCAACAAAACCATTCCAATCTGCAATCTATAAACAGCACATGCTGTGTGGCCAAGCTTGAATGGGAGCAACTTTACATGCATGAGAAGTCACAGCTGAACGGTTGTGCTGCGGGAGCAACCACCTTTCAAGGTACAGTTGGGTGACATGCTGCTAAAAGAATGGGCTAAAGACAAAGCTCCAAACCATTCTTGCCATAAAGAGAAAGGGTAAGGATTTGAAACTTTGGCTAGTAGAGACATAAACAGCAGGGTATGTGTCGACACCAACAGAAGAGTAATGGCATAGGAAAGTGCATGGAAACTAGCAGAGGTCTTTGATTTGCAGGTGATGAGGAGGTGAAATAGGTGGTGAATATCTAGTTTCACATATAACCAAAAAACATTTTCCCCCTGAAAATATTCGGTAGCTTGAAGATTGCTGGTGTAAGTGTCCTGAGAAGCAGGGAGACTACTTGGGGACGTAGCATATTTGAAATGTCTCTAACATCATTATTTGTTTTTATGAAAAACAACAATATATAGAAATTTTCTGAAAACCATAAGATATATAATACCTGGGGTTACATGTCAAACATATTAGGAAAACCATTTATTTCAATGTCCTTTTTGTTACACTCAGAAGAGTATAACATCTCATAGTATCATATAAATTCATTACTTACCAGTTTTTATTAAATGGTTATGAATATGCAGTAGTATTGATTTCAGTAGTAGTAGTAGTATTCAAGAATTCTTCTTGTTGCCACGTGGCTACAACCCAGCTGAAGGTACCCTCAACAATAAATACTGAATTCCTGCATCTTTCCAGTAAAAATAAACACTTTAAAGTTCAGCGAATACAAATATGCCTTAAGTAATAAAACAATAAATATTATGTGGAATTGATAAAACTGGCAAATTTTTTAAAATAAATTGTTCAGACAAATTAAACAGTCAAGAAAGGGATACACAACACATTTTTCTTTTTTTTTTTTTTTTTAGATTGGCAGATGGACAGCAACTAAACTGGCTACTAAGAAAATGGTAATGTCAGAAACATTTGAAAACTTCCAACAGAAAAGAAAACACTAAGTTGAATTTTGCATCAAAGAATGAAAAGTACTCAATGACCAAACTTCTGAATTAGTATTAACAAAAATGATGTGAACTGAATCTAAAAACTACTTTCTAGCATGACAGGGGTAGCCTGGTGGAGAAGGAGACACCAAGAAGTTAAGGTGAGACAGGGAAGGGGAAGGGGTGAGCAAGGCTCCAGGAGAGAGACAGAAATATATGCTGGCAGTGACATCCCATTCAGAGGGTCCACAAGGTACTACATTTTCATTTTTGCTGTTACATTTGTATTTTCCTTGTGTTTGTTTCTCCTTTGTGTTTAGTTATTTAATCAGAAAGTTTTAATAGTATAATCTTGTCATTCTAGGAAAGAGAGAGAGTCACAATGTAAGCAATACCTTCCTACTACATGGGCAAAGACATATTGGTTTGTCTTTTGCAAACATAAAATGTAATTTGTTCAGTAACTAAACAAAAACAAGCAAACCTGTGCTTTCATTAATTTTTTTTAAATTGTCCACAATAATATTCATTATAAGTCACTAAATATTTCCAGATATTAGCTTTTTATACATTCAGTGATCAGCAGAATTTGTCACAAAAACGTTTTTTTTATACAATGAACTGTATTTTAGAAACCAATTCACTGAAAAATCAAAACACTTAATCTGAATGTTTTAAAATTACAGCACCTATAACAGCAAAACAATGTATATATGTGCTCCAAGCATAGAAAAATGTGCTAATTGCAAAACTGACTCTTTCATACTTAAATCTGTTCTGAAAGATGCCCTTGTATGGCACATTAAACATGACACCTAGAGATCAGAATGTACCTTTCATGAACTCTACTCCCACTCTCTTCTTTCTCTATTAATTCTCTATTATCTCCTTCTTGCTCAATTTTTACTGACATGAGCCTTTTACCATTTTTAGTTTCAAATGTGGATTAAAAAGTCTTCTGCAGTCTGTATAGCTTTTCTCTGAGACAAAGTAACCATCTTGGATCAAGAGGGTGGCTGTGCACATGGGAAGAGGTGTAAAAGGTAATGTCAGGGAGAATACTGTTATTAATGCAGTTGGAGGTGAAATGAATGCATATATTGTAGCAGGGTTAAAAGCTGCAAGTTGGTGCTCTAACTTGAAAAAAATACTGTTACAAAGCTACTGATTAACTGTTGCCTATATGGGTCTCATTTAGGGTTACAAAAAATTATTCTGAACCTATCTGGCACATACAGTAAAAGTAAAATAAAGAGAGGGCATCCAATTGTTCCTTAACAAATAGCATTGTCCTGAACAAATGTTCAATGTTAAATGTTAAAGAGTAAAATGAGGGTTAAGGCTTCTAGAAGATTCTCCATAGAAAATGAAAGCTATGCTTGCAAAAGTTCAAACATTATTCTTTGCTTTGTTTAAGTGACACTGAGAACAGAGGAAAATTAATCATAATATCAATATGTTCATGACAATTCATAAGGCCACTCTTTTGTTTCAAATTGGTTGCAGAAAACCTGAAAATGTCTAAGTTAATGAATGGCTAAAGAAACTAAAGCAGCGACTCTCACATACAGCTGAGTACCTTTAACATTAACCGAAGAAATCTAATGACAGAGTAGGTGAATTCAGATGTTGACTACATGCAAAATGTTAAGGGACAAAACACAAGAAACTGTCTCCATGTGGTCAGATTGAATGTAACACACAAAGTAGTGTGCTCTTATCTTTAGACTTTTTTATTCCACATCTACAAAATTAACGTCACTCTCTGTTGCCTTTAAAGCAAACAAGTAGGTGAACTATAATCACCATGTTAAAGGAGCTAATTTAATGGGGAAGAAAAGGAGTCTCGGGATCTATTGGGATGACAAAATCTGATTTAAACAGTTGACTATTACATGGTAGATTAACCAAGAATTTGTGTAAAACAAGACGAACAATTGTATAAATAACAGTTTAAATGTAATAATATGCAAATAGATGACATAAATGGATATTGCATGTTTGAGTAAAAACAAGGCTTTTTTGTTTCTGTCAGGAGCTTAGAAGTGCAAAAATAAATCTGAGATTATTACTGCTATTATTACAATTACTGACATTGTTTATGCCTGCGACTTAACTTACTGGTAAGATTTGATTTAGCATGGTGAATGGGAGAAGGGTTCAGTTTTTGAAAGGAACATCAGTCTGGCAGCTTTGTGTTCTCTTAAAGAAAGAAATAAAAATCCCTAAGACCATGGAGTGGCATGGCAGTACAGTTAGTTGATAGTATTAGTGATTCACAGCTTCAAAGTCCTGGGTAGAAAATCCCTGCCTAGGCACCATCTCTTTTGATTCTGTATAGTCTTCTTGTGTATCTATTTCCCTTGTTCACAGCTTGTAACCAAAGCTGTCAAGAAAAGCAGGGTAGAAAATGAATGGATGGAGGGACTATATCAAGCTGAAATTTCTATTTAATGGCAGCAGGTTTCATTCCTGCTTAAATTTAAAATGTAGGACTCAATTCATAACAGGCATCATTACTAACAAAATGAAAATTAACAGAAAAAAAAATGTACTAATAAAATTTCTGGAATATGTCAATGGTTTTGGTTGCTTTCTAGTTAAGAGAGATCTGTGTAGAAGACCATCCATCCATTCTCTTCTGCTTATCCGAGATCAGGTCGCGGGGGCAGCAGCTTGAGCAGAGATGCCCAGACTTCCCTCTCCCCGGCCACTTATACTAGCTCTTCCAGGGGAATCCCGAGGCGTTCCCAGGCCAGCCGAGAGACATAGTCCCTTCAGCCATGTCCTGTGTCTTCCCCGGGGCCTCCTCCCGGTTAGACATGCCCGGAATACCTCACCAGGGTGGCATCCAGGAGGCATCCTGATCAGATGCCCGAGCCACCTCATCTGACTCCTCTCAATGCGGAGGAGCAGTGGCTCTACTCTGAGCTCCTCCCGGATGACCGAGCTTCTCACCCTATCTTTAAGGGAAAGCCCAGACACCCTTCAGATAAAACTCATTTCAGCCTCTTGTATTGTTTATTATTATTATTGTTTAGATAGTAATAATATTATTGTTGTTTAGAAGACATGAAATTAATATTGTTTAATTATAAAATAAAGTGAGGCAAGTTGTTTAGCACAGTAATAACTGTTTCAAGAATCCTGTGATATGTCTTTTGGCCAAGCTGTATAAATAAAATGTACTATTATTATGCAACACTAATAATGTGTTTCTGACCACACATAACCATGCACACTGAGTAATTCTCTACTACCGTTACTACCAACAAAGTTTGAAAAGAGGTAAGTCTACTAAGCAGATGGTTGCATCCAAGCTGTTTGTTTGGTTCACTACTAGAATGTGTGTCGTGTACTAAATGCTTTAAAAGCATGTTTGCCCTTTTTGACATACTGACTACTTATCTTTTTGGTATGCCTTACTGTTTCTCCTTGGCATTTTTTTCTTTGGGTAATACTACTTACTTTACTACTCTTTAAACATTGCTACTTTATTCAAATACAATTCCTCACTGGCCCTGAAAGTGTAGTCTCTGATGCTCTTCAGCAAATGTCTTTAGGTCGATGAAATTTTGATTTCATTTTAATACATAAGCATCCCAAACAAGAGAATTAAGAGTAAGAAACTTGTATGAATCACTTAGAAAACATAATACACAAAACAAAACAGTCTACAGAGGTCAGATGCATTTTTTTTATCATATAAAGCTAGAATCAGTCTGGCTTGCTGTTATTTAATTCTCTTCTGAATTTCCCATAGGGCCATGTTAACATGGTTTTACTGTATTGATTATAGTGTAGTTTGCATGTTCTCCCCGTGTCTGCGTGGGTTTCCTCTGGGCGCTCCGATTTCCTCCCACAGTCCAAAGACATGCAGGTTAGGTGGATTGGCGATTCTAAATTGGCCCTAGTGTGTGCTTGGTGTGTGGGTGTGTTTGTGTGTGTCCTGCGGTGGGTTGGCACCCTGCCCGGGATTGGTTCCTGCCTTGTGCCCTGTGTTGGCTGGGATTGGCTCCAGCAGACCCCCGTGACCCTGTGTTTGGATTCAGCGGGTTGGAAAATGGATGGATGGATGGATGGATTATAGTGTATAACTGCCCATGAACATGGTGCTGTGTGTGCATGTGTCTGACGTCATAGCAATTATTTTTTGCTATAAAAGGAGCATAGAAACACTAGATAAAAACATCTTTTCTGATCTGATTAGAAAGCCAGATGTCATCCTTTAGAATGCTTTTGCTTTGCTATTTTAAGCAGTAAGTAGTTTGAATTGCACATGGTTGTTTCTTACTCAGCCCCGCGCTTTTGTTTTGGACTGGAAACTACATTGTCCCCATATGCCAGCTGCGGACTTATTCTCTATCTCACAACTGAACCTTAGATGTTTCCCTCCCCTCTCTCTTTTAGTTAAACATTACATTTTCTGTCTTTAATTCCTACTTTCATCTGCCCCTAAATACAGTATCCTGCTGTTGTTCTTTTTAACCTCCTTAGCATTACATTTTTTCTCAAAAAAACAAAAAGTGTTGCATTTTTTTGCTTGAAACATTACATTTTTATTAAACCTCATCTTTACTTTAAAATGTGCAAAACACTAAAAGTACAGATGTACAGAAAGAATAATAATGATGCAAAAAAAAATAATGATGAATAAGAATAATAATAACATGAACAGCACACTGCACATGAGCGAGTGATGACTGTCACTTTCTGATTCACTGTCTTAAGACAGATTTACCTTGTCTTCAATGCTGATGAGAGGCGTTTCTTACAAGATACCTTTATGAGGCTAGGAGAGGATGCTTCTACACCGTTGCCCAGGTAATGCTTTGGCCTGTCACTTACACAAGACGCACCTATACTGTTGCCCAAGTAATGCTCAGCACTAATACTGTTGCCACTTTTACAGCCTATGTAATCCTCAGGTCTTATGTGAGACACGTCTGTACAGTTGCCCGAATGACACTTGGGACTAATGCGTTTAGCACTGCTTTTGGGTCGAATGCTAAGGAGGTTAAACACCACTTGCAAGTGACAAAACCATATACTGGGCAGAGATTATTATAAAAAAAAGTCTGAAGTCAATATATTGTTCTTCCTTCAAGTGGTTCAGCCCTAGTCATTAAAACAATGTACTACATAGCAATACTACAGTAAACTATATAACCCTACTACTACTATTTTAGTAGTAGCCTACTATACACAGTAGTTAAGAACAATCTTTATTAACTAGAAGTTAAGAAGGGACTTGGAGGAAAAGAATGTACAGTAATCCCTCCTCCATCGCGGGGGTTGCGTTCCAGAGCCACCCGCGAAATAAGAAAATCCGCGAAGTAGAAACCATATGTTTATATGGTTATTTTTATATTGTCATGCTTGGGTCACAGATTTGCGCAGAAACACAGGAGGTTGTAGAGAGACAGGAACGTTATTCAAACACTGCAAACAAACATTTGTCTCTTTTTCAAAAGTTTAAACTGTGCTCCATGACAAGACAGAGATGACAGTTCAGTCTCACAATTAAAAGAATGCAAACATATCTTCCTCTTCAAAGGAGCAAACAAATCAATAGTGCTGTTTGGCTTTTAAGTATGCGAAGCACCGCGGCACAAAGCTGTTGAAGGCGGCAACTCACACCCCCTCCGTCAGGAGCAGAGAGAGAGAGAGAGAGAGAGAGATAGAGAGAAACAGATAAAAAAATCAATACGTGCCCTTCGTGCTTTTAAGTATGCGAAGTACCGTTCAGCATGTCGTTTCAGGAAGCAGCTGCACAAAAGATAGCAAACGTGAAGATAATCTTTCAGCATTTTTAGACGAGCGTCCGTATCGTCTAGGTGTGCGAACAGCCCCCCTGCTCACACCCCCCTACGTCAGCGCAAGAGAGAGAGAGAAAGTAAGTTGGGTAGCTTCTCAGCCATCTGCCAATAGCGTCCCTTGTATGAAATCAACTGGGCAAACCAACTGAGGAAGCATGTACCAGAAATTAAAAGACCCATTGTCCGCAGAAACCCGCGAAGCAGCGAAAAATCCGCGATATATATTTAAATATGCTTACATATAAAATCCGCGATGGAGTGAAGCCGCGAAGCGCGATATAGCGAGGGATTACTGTATTCAGCAAATAAACATTTTTTAAGCTTTAAAATGTGCACTTTCTGTAAAGTGCATTACAGTCACTATATACAGTTTTATGATACCAACTACACATTACATCTTTATAACTCACTACTGACCAATCACACAAGACAAAGGAACAAGATCTAGAATGTTCAATACTGCTTTTAAGAGATTACGTCAGTAAAATCCCCAAATATGATGGCTATATGCAAAATAACTTGTTTATCTTGATCCTGAGGGAAATATTAGCTGCAATGAACCAATTACCTTCAGACAACAACAATTTGATGATAAGCACCATACATTTAAAGCATACTAAAATCACCTTACCACAAATCATCTTCTGTGACCACCACATTTAATTTTCATGTCTGGGAGAATTTGTTGTCGCCAAACCCCTCCGTCATTTCTAGTTTGTTAAAATCTAAATAATGTTCTGTCTGATTGCTCTTGATCTTAAACTCTCCTGTGGGCAGTAAAAGTGCTGGAAGAAGAGTCCAATGCTAAAATGTCAATCAGAGTAGTCCTTTATATAATATATGCAACCTAAACAGTGAGACTTCAATAATTTGCATACATATTAAGATGACACAGGTCAAAAAAAAATTACCTCGCCTTAAGGAAATCTGCATTTGACAAACATTAATTTTACAATTCACATAGCATTACATTCACCTGCATCCTGTCAAGAAGACACATTTATTGAAACCTGGCCAAAGAAAAAAAATCAATAAATAAATGTAAATGAATCTATTACAAAATACATTACATAATAGAAAAAAAAAAAACAAATAAAACACTTCAGAACTAATAAGAACACTGTAACCATCAGTTGCTGGAACTCCTTAAAGTACTACAAAAAGTCAAAACTGCTACTTCATGTGAAGAGGATGCCTCACAACCTGACCTCTAATAATACTATCAACAATACCTCATTTAAACAAAAGACCTAGCAATGCTAACAGCTATATTTACTTAAAATTGTAAGAGATTAGAAGGAATGAAGCATAAAACCCTGAACACCAGTGACTTTTACTGTTATGGATGAGGTTGAAGCAAATAGATGTAATGACAAAAATATCTACATATAGTTAACAAAATTAAGAGATACTTTTCTTGTGTTTGTATTGGCTAACAGATTAATCCTGAAGTTCCAGTACATTACTAAACCATTACAAATAAATTTGCTCAACCTCCTTGGTGTTATCTCTGAGCGTGCTTCACGCTTGGAATTCTAAGAAAATATAGTTATACCTGAGTCAGACTCAGGGTAACATGTAATAATCCGCTTTAGAGTGTTAAGCCTGAATAACTTTTGGACAGTACTCACTGCCATCTAGTAGATGAAATAACATAATCCTGCAAAAAAATCATAAATACTACAATACGTTTTGCCACTCTATGGTAACTCATTAATATACATGAGTAGGGCAGAGAATTCAAACAAAGCCACAATAGTGTGTAATTGAGAAGCACTGAAGACAGTTTGAGAATGAACTGTAACTGAACCATTAGTTGAATCAGGAGATAGTGATGACAATGTGAACTGGTCATTAGACGTTGACATAGAAACTAATGTACTTGGCACTGTACAACCAAACCATAACATGCCCTGTGAATTCAGTTGCCTGAAGGTTCAACATGGTGCAAGAAGTGAGCAGTTTAAAGGAAAACTGATTGCAATCAAATAGAAGGAGAAGAATGATGTTAGCCCACTAAGCTCTGTTCAAAACGCAGCAACTGTTGTTTGTGTCAGGGAAAATGTGGAACTCAGTAAGCCTTTCACTGTGGGAGTCTAAAGTAATACAAGGGGCATGTTGATTATGTGGTTTAAGCACTGACCATTCTACCTGTTCATTTTAAGCAACAGAAAAAAAAAATAAAAGCGCGCAAAGAAAGACGCTTCTACTGTCTCAATTGCAACATCGGACTATACATTAGTGCATGTCTCAAAACATATCACACGAAGGATGTGTGCTAAATCTGTATCAGTATAGCGGTAGGCACTTGACATACCTTTCCTACTGTGTTTATGTTGATGTTTTGTTATGTACATGGTTCTGTTCCACATAATATTTTTTTT
This sequence comes from Erpetoichthys calabaricus, assembly GCF_900747795.2. NCBI lineage: Eukaryota > Metazoa > Chordata > Cladistia > Polypteriformes > Polypteridae > Erpetoichthys > Erpetoichthys calabaricus. Next base: position 138,449,841 of record NC_041399.2, read on the forward strand.
TATTTTGGAACAACATTTTTGAACTGTTTTTCTGGGGATAAATATAATGCTATGGAGGTTAAAAGTGACTCAGTAATGGGATAACAAAGAAATAAATGGTGTACAAAAAACAGCACGTCATTTTAACTTAGTTATATTTAGTCCATCCTTTAAAAGAACATACACAATTTTAAAGTATGATCATGTTACTATTGTGAAGGACTGCCGGATCCCATGCCCGGCAGGGACGCCCCTACTGCATCTGTTCCGGGGGAGCTACCATGGACAGCTCAATACCTCCCCTGTGACGCTTGGTGGCGGCCTCCCTGGCAGACGATGATTCCCCAACCTGGCGCATGGCTCCATGGGAGATGGAGTCCTCCACAGCCTGGTTGGGGGCTCGGATGGCCGCCAGGGGGAGCTGAATGGAGTCTGCAGCCCGGCTGGTCAAATCTTCAGCCCCACCCGGAAATGCAATTAGGGCCAGGTGATCAAGCACCTGGAATGCTTCCAGGTGGAGTATAAAAAAGGCCAGCCACCACCACTCAGGAGAGCCAGAGTCGGGAGGAGGAGGACTAAGCCTGAGGAGGAGTGGTGGAGCCAGAAGCAATATTGTGGTTATTGTGAGTGTTTTGGGACTGTGTTGGGCCTGTGGGACACGAGGAAGGCGTGCTCCATGGCTGAAGAAAAATAAAAAAGTTAGTTAAGTACGTGTCTCTGCCTCAGTCTGTGCCGGGTCGGGCGCTATATAGCGCCTTTCACACTATGTAATATTCAGATTTGTCAGACTGAACAGACTTTATTAAGAACATAAAAGCCTATTCTATTCTTTACTGATAAAATAACTTGTTATACTTTCCATTGTACTTGTAGAAGTGTTCCCAAATGTAGGTTGGACTACACATGCACTGAGACAAGCTCACCCATAACATTAATAGATAAGAGCAAGGATGTAACCTGAAACACTCCCTCAATGAACAGTTTTACAGCAGGACAAAAGAAAATTACTTGACTCTTCATAAACAACTTCTGAGAGTTACCAGTGAGGGTACAGTACAATGTCAAAATTGTAGGGGATTTGGTCTCGTCCGTTACAGGAGATGGACGTCTGAAGCGGAGCTCCGTTAGCAGCGGCTTTATTTTCTCACGTATTTCTTATTATTTAGAGATATCCTGTATTTACCCAACCCGAGGAGCTTCCACTACAGTATATAAACATGAGTAACAAGAAGAGAGGTCAGAGAGCGAAAATGGGAGCGAGGATGCAAGTGATGCAGGTCACGATGGATCGCCAATTTCAGAAGAAGATCACTCGAAACTAGAAAAGGCCCTGCAGTACGTGCTCTCATGTACTCCTCGCGAGCCCGAAGCATCGGCTGTAATAGGAGCGGCAATTCTAAACGCGGAGCATGAAACCCGAAGCGATCTGTCCGAACTGAAAGAGATGATCGCAACACTGGCGACTGCCACCTCCACAGCCGTAAATGAGCTTAAGAAGGAGCTTAAGGGGCTTAAGAAGGATAACAAAGACCGGAAAATGCATCTATTTAATCGTTTTGATTCGACCTTTAAAGGTATAGTGGGGAAAATAGAGGAACATATTGAAGAAAATAGATCCAAACTGAAAAACCTTACTGATCAGCTGGATGACGTTAAGCAGACATTCATGGCTCGAACCGAAACAGCGGAAGAATTGGCATCTAACGCTGATGAAACAGCTACAGCTGCGAATTACGAACGCAAAAAACTTGGAGACAGACTTGCAGCCCTGGAGGGTGGGTGCAGAAGGAATAATATTAGAATCGAAGGTCTACCTAAGCAAGTACAAACTCAGTGAAATTTGCAGTAAAATTACTCTCTAAAATAATTGGAGATGACTTTAAACCAGATAACGAGATAGCAGCAGCTTATCGTATATGCAGTTCAAATACCTTTAAACCTAGGTCTTCTATTGTTCGCTTTGAGCGACTACGATGTAAGCTTGATGTGATGGCACTTCTCAGACACAAGCAAGAGATTATGTTTGAAAATAATCTCATTCGTATGTTCCCTGACTTCTCACCTTTAACAGCTGCAAAACGGGCAGCCTTCTTCAACATTAAACAGCGGTTACGGAAAGCCAATATCAAATACAGCCTCTTGTTTCCCACCAAACTGAAAGTGGAAGTTCGTGGCCAATATTATGCATTTTCAAGCAAGGAGGAAGCTGAAAAGGAATTAAAGAAGCTGTTCCCGACACTCTTTTGAAAGACAGTAATGAGCCGTATCCTGTCATGGTATGGCAAGGAGCTATCACCTGCTGTCTGATCCACTTGTAAAGACATGGGTATTATAATCATACATCCTTTTCTTTACTTGGACACTATAAGTTTATGTTTTAATTACAATTATAGACGTGAGTGTGTGGAAGTAATTACAGTAGGGTTTGTTTTTTTTTTTCTTTTACTACCCTAAAGGAGACTGTTTAACATCATACCCTTGGTTTATTATTATTTCTATTATTGCATTAGGATTTACTATGCTTATCTTAGACCACTTTTTAACACCATTCCCAGGGTTCTTTATTTTATTATCTTATTATTTTAAAATTGCTGAAGATTATATTTTAAGCTTAAAGACTGTTAATGATTATATTTTTGGCAGATAGTATTTAGACTTTAGCTGCAATAGATATCTCTACTTTAATTCTCAAACGCCACTGCGGGGGGGGGGGGGGGGGGGGTGTGGGGGCTTGTTTTGTTTTGGACGTGCTCTGTCTCTCGGTATGTCAGAGGACTGGGACATTGTGAAGTGGGGTATAGCCTCATGTGGGGAGGCAAAATGGGGGGGGGGGGGGGGAAGGAGAGCAGGCTATATCTAATCTATCCTTTTAATCCTTATAATTATAGCTATCAATGCACCAATAGGCTGTATGGCAATAACTTGTGGGAAACTTGGAAATTAAGAATTAAAACTGCCTCACTACCAGTTCAGACTATAAAATGACATTCAAAATTCAGAATCCATGTCTCCATGATGGGACAGTTAGTTTTGTGAGCTGGAATGTTAAAGGCCTGAATCACAAATTAAAGAGAAAGAAAGTATGCTCTCACCTAACAGGCTTAAACGCTAAAATAGTATGTTTAAGCAAGGATCAATTCTGGCTACAAAAAGACTGGACTGGCCAAATGTTCCATTCTAGGTTTACAATGAAAACTAGAGGTGTGGGAATTCTCATACATAGAACAGTCCCATTTGTAGCATCAGATGTAGTATTGGATCCTGACGGGAGATATCTGATGGTCATGGGAAACTTATTTAACTGTAAAATGATTTTAACAAATGTTTATGCACCCAATGTCGATGATAAGGAATTCATACAAAATCTATTTGCATCCATTCCCAATGTGAACACTCATAAAATTATAATGGCTGGGGACTTTAATTGTGTTTTAAATCCACTCTTAGATAGGACTCCTGCCACAGGGGGGACGACATCTAACACTGCAAAGACAATTACACAGTTTGTAACCGACCACAATTTATCAGACCCCTGGAGGTTGCTAAACCCAAACTCAAGAACATATTCGTTCTACTCACCAGTGCATCATAGCTACTCAAGAATCAATTATTTCTTTATAGATAATAATTTCTTGCCTACGATTAAATCTTGTAAATACGACACAATTGTTATCTCCGACCATGCACCCCTAGTTTTGGAGCTAAAATCATTATGCCCCCCACACTCACCTCGCAGATGGTGCCTTAACCCACTTCTATTAGCAGACAAGAACTGTACAGAATTTATATCCAAACAAATTAGCTTCTTCCTAGAGACAAACACACCCTCAGAGGTCTCTGCAGGAACACTCTGGGAAACTCTAAAGGCATTCTTAAGAGGACAGATTATTTCATATCTTTCCCACAGAAATAAATTAGAAACCAAGAAAGTGTCAGAGCTAAGAAGCGAAATAACTAGAATTGATGAAGAACAAGCCAGGTGTCCAAGTGAGGCTCTTCATAGGAAAAGGCAGGCTCTGCATACAGAACTCAACATCTTGACAACTAAAGGAACTAAACAACTTATTTATAAATCAAGACATCATTACTATGAACACGGAGAGAAAGCTAATAAGCTTTTAGCTCAACAAATCCACAAGCAAGAAGTTCGCAATGCAATACCAGTAATCACCAACACTAATGGAGATGAAATAATCTATACTAATTAATAAAAGGCAAAGCCCTCACTGACTGACTGACTGACTCACTCATCACTAATTGTCCAACTTCCCGTGTAGGTGGAAGACTAAAATTTGGCAGGCTGATTCCTTATAGCTTACTTACAAAAGTTAGGCAGGTTTCATTTCGAAATTCAACGCGTAATGGTCATAACTGGAACCTCTTATTTGACAATATACTGTAATGGACGGCAGCTTGATGGCCGTGGGAGGCGGAGTTGAGTGTCACGTCATCACGCCTCCCACGTAATCACGTGAAAAGACTGTGAATGCAGTAGGGAGAAATGAAGTAAGAGCCGCAAACAGCGAAGAGCAAAAAATTCATTAAACAATTGAGAAGGAAGCGAGTGAAGCATACAAGCATGTTCATAAGGGAAACAAAGCACGGTGTAAAACGTAAGTTTAAATTAAGTTTATAGAAACGCTCCCGCTGCGGATTGCAATAACATATTCGCGAGATAAAAGTTTAATGAGAAGACACGAGGTATAAACGAACCACACGCCGTGGCGCAACGTTAGGGGCAACAGTTTCAACCATTCTATGATCTGCTTCTCGCAACTGAAAGACGGCACATGGTGGATGTTAGCCCACTTGCTGACCGCAACGTTAGGGGCTTCAACTCTGGCGCTGACGATAGAGATTCGATTCCCGAGAGGGGATGCAGTGAGTGTGTATGCCTGATGAGCCCAGAATTAGGGAGAAACACGTGTCGCATACTCTTTCCATTATTTGAAAGTAAACTATTAAAACCATTCTATGATCAGCTTCTGGGAACAGAAAGAGGGCACGTGGCGGATGTAAGACGACTTCCTGACCAACCACAAGCGTAACCTGGCAGGTAACCACCCATACAGTCAGATTGTGATTCAGAAAACGAATGCCATGAATGTAAATACCACGATCTACATACTGTCAAATAAACGAAACACACGCCGTAGCGCGACAGCTGTGAAAAGCGAGGTTCACAAAAAAACAGATCCTTAACAAATTGTTATTGGTATATTTTCGATCCGTTTAAAAAGGTTTTCTTTTCTTCTTAAAAAATTAAAAGCAGTACTTCGCTGCAACGAAGCGCGAGAATTTGGCTATATATATCTGCTTCTCGCAATTAAAAGAGGGCACGTGGCGGATTTTAGACGACTTCATGACCAAACATAAGTGTTACCTGCCAGGTAGGGTTACCACTTTTAATACAAAAAAATAAGGGATGCATACTGCAGCGGGTGCCACATCTCAGTGCCAACAGTTTGCAGACTCTACTTAAAAGACCCGCCCTCCTCACTGGACAGTTAAAAAGACCAATCAAACTAACGATGACATCAAGTATTACCCAATCAAAAGTAGGAAAGGAGGCATCTTCATAAAATGCGTGTGGGATGATTTGCATGACACGCTGCTTTAAAAAAAAAATGATAAAAAAAATACGGGACAAATCCCGTCCCGTATTGATTCAACACGGGACGCGCAATTTCATTCTCAAATGAGGCACGATTCCGTATTTTAAAGGACAGGTGGCAACCCTACAGTGCCAGGTAACCACCCATACAATCAGATTGTGATTCAGACTAGGAATGCAATGAATGTAATTACCCCGATCTACATACAAGGCGAAAGTCTTGCAACATTCAAAGATGATGGTTTGGGATAAGTACACCATACAACATAAAAGAGCTTATGAAGCCTTGAACCGAAAAAAGCAAGATCTCAGAGATCGTAAAAAAAAATAGGAGGTAATGTCGTTTTACTCGCTGTAGATTTTAGTCAAACATTACCAGTTATTCCACGAGGGAGACCAGCAGATGAACTCAACGCGTGTTTAAAATCCATGCTTCTCCCACGCTCGGTTATATGTCGCGTGTTCTCGGGTAGGTACACCAAAAAATGTATACATTTAAGCATGTAATGGGCAAACAAAAAATGAGGTATACCCGAAGGCACTGCAGTAGTACTTAATGTAACTTTACTTCTTAAATGTTAATGTTTTACTGTTTAATAATTTATACGCTTCTTATATGTTGTTCAAATTCTTTTATCAAAATACCAGTGACAGCGCAATGCACGATAACATGGAGTGAATACACCATACGCATCCGCCCACGGCCGCCCTGGTGTGCGCAGATAGGAGTTGATTCTACAATAAAATAAAATAAAGATAAAAAGAGTTAATACAATCATCACCCATTAAGCGGAAAGTAGACGTGACGTATTATATGTGTAACACATTTCAAGTCAATAGGTGAAACGGTTTGCGAGCTACAGGTGATTTAAAATCCTGGACAGACAAACCAATAGCCACGGTAGCAAATTACAGAAGAAGATTTTACTGTTTAATAATTTATATTTATATGAAATGTGCTTCTTATATATTACTTCATATTCTCATATGATAATGTTAATGTTGTTTATATTGATTTCTATGTTATTGAAACTGCATGTATGTGTGTATATGTATGTGTATGTATATATATATATATATATATATATATATATACTAGCAAAATACCCGCGCTTCGCAGCGGAGAAGTAGTGTGTTAAAGAGGTTATGAAAAAAAAGGAAACATTTTAAAAATAATATATATATATATATATATATATATATATATATATATAATATACACACACACATAAACATATATATACATATACATATCTACATATATATATACATATATATATATATATACACATATCAACATATATATACACACATACATAAACACACACATATACATACACACACACACATATATATATACTAGCAAAATACCCGCGCTTCGCAGCGGAGAAGTAGTGTGTTAAAGAGGTTATGAAAAAAAAAGGAAACATTTTAAAAATAACGTAACATGATTGTCAATGTAATTGTGTTGTCATTGTTATAAGTGTTGCTGTCTTTTATATATATATATATATATATATATATATATATATATATATACATACACACACACACATAAACAGATATATACATATACATATATATACATATCTACATATACACATATCTACATATACACATCCACATATATATATATATCTACATATACACATATCTACATATATCTACATATACACATATCTACATATATATACATATACACATATCTACATATATATACATATACACATCCACATATATATATATATATATATATATATATATATATATATATATATACAGTGGTGTGAAAAACTATTTGCCCCCTTCCTGATTTCTTATTCTTTTGCATGTTTGTCACACAAAATGTTTCTGATCATCAAACACATTTAACCATTAGTCAAATATAACACAAGTAAACACAAAATGCAGTTTTTAAATGATGGTTTTTATTATTTAGGGAGAAAAAAAATCCAAACCTACATGGCCCTGTGTGAAAAAGTAATTGCCCCCTTGTTAAAAAATAACCTAACTGTGGTGTATCACACCTGAGTTCAATTTCCGTAGCCACCCCCAGGCCTGATTACTGCCACACCTGTTTCAATCAAGAAATCACTTAAATAGGAGCTGCCTGACACAGAGAAGTAGACCAAAAGCACCTCAAAAGCTAGACATCATGCCAAGATCCAAAGAAATTCGGGAACAAATGAGAACAGAAGTAATTGAGATCTATCAGTCTGGTAAAGGTTATAAAGCCATTTCTAAAGCTTTGGGACTCCAGCGAACCACAGTGAGAGCCATTATCCACAAATGGCAAAAACATGGAACAGTGGTGAACCTTCCCAGGAGTGGCCGGCCGACCAAAATTACCCCAAGAGCGCAGAGACGACTCATCCGAGAGGTCACAAAAGACCCCAGGACAACGTCTAAAGAACTGCAGGCCTCACTTGCCTCAATTAAGGTCAGTGTTCACGACTCCACCATAAGAAAGAGACTGGGCAAAAACGGCCTGCATGGCAGATTTCCAAGACGCAAACCACTGTTAAGCAAAAAGAACATTAGGGCTCGTCTCAATTTTGCTAAGAAACATCTCAATGATTGCCAAGACTTTTGGGAAAATACCTTGTGGACTGATGAGTCAAAAGTTGAACTTTTTGGAAGGCAAATGTCCCGTTACATCTGGCGTAAAAGGAACACAGCATTTCAGAAAAAGAACATCATACCAACAGCAAAATATGGTGGTGGTAGTGTGATGGTCTGGGGTTGTTTTGCTGCTTCAGGACCTGGAAGGCTTGCTGTGATAGATGGAACCATGAATTCTACTGTCTACCAAAAAATCCTGAAGGAGAATGTCCGGCCATCTGTTCGTCAACTCAAGCTGAAGCGATCTTGGGTGCTGCAACAGGACAATGACCCAAAACACACCAGCAAATCCACCTCTGAATGGCTGAAGAAAAACAAAATGAAGACTTTGGAGTGGCCTAGTCAAAGTCCTGACCTGAATCCAATTGAGATGCTATGGCATGACCTTAAAAAGGCGGTTCATGCTAGAAAACCCTCAAATAAAGCTGAATTACAACAATTTTGCAAAGATGAGTGGGCCAAAATTCCTCCAGAGTGCTGTAATAGACTCATTGCAAGTTATCACAAACGCTTGATTGCAGTTATTGCTGCTAAGGGTGGCCCAACCAGTTATTAGGTTCAGGGGGCAATTACTTTTTCACACAGGGCCATGTAGGTTTGGATTTTTTTTTCTCCCTAAATAATAAAAACCACCATTTACAAACTGCATTTTGTGTTTACTTGTGTTATATTTGACTAATGGTTAAATGTGTTTGATGATCAGAAACATTTTGTGTGACAAACATGCAAAAGAATAAGAAATCAGGAAGGGGGCAAATAGTTTTTCACACCACTGTATATATACTAGCAAAATACCTGCGCTTCGCAGCAGAGAAGTAGTGTGCTAAAGAGGTTATGAAAAAGTAAAGGAAACATTTTAAAAATAACGTAACATGATTGTCAATGTAATTGTGTTGTCATTGTTATGAGTGTTGCTGTCATATACATATACACACACATATACAGATATATTATATATACATATACACATATATTTTTTATATATATATATTTTATATATATATATTTTATATATATATATATATATATATAGACATACATACATACATATACAGACATAGATGCACTTACAATAACATAGAAATCAATATAAACAACATTAACATCATTATCATATGAGAATATGAAGTAATATATAAGAAGCACATTTCATATAAATATAAATTATTAAACAGTAAAATCTTCTTCTATAATTTGCTACCGTGGCTTTTCGTTGGTCTGTCCAGGATTTTAAATCACATGTAGCTTGCAAACCGTTTCACGTATTGACTTGAAATGTGGTACACATATAATACGTCACGTCTGCTATCCGCTTTATGGGTGATAAATGTATTACTCTTTTTATCTTTATTTTATTTTATTGTAGAATCAACTCGTATCTGCGCACACCAGGGCAGCCGTGGGCGGATGCGTATGGTGTATTCACTCCATTTTATCGTGCATTGCGCTGTCACTGGTATTTTGATAAAAGAATTTGAACAACATATAAGAAGCGTATAAATTATTAAACAGTAAAACATTAACATTTAAGAAGTAAAGTTACATTAAGTACTACTGCAGTGCCTTCGGGTATACCTCATTTTTTCTTTGCCCATTAAATGCTTAAATGTATACATTTTTTGGTGTACCTACCCGAGAACACGCGACATATAACCGACCATGGGAGAAGCATGGATTTTAAACACGCGTTGAGTTCATCTGCTGCTCTCCCTCGTGGAATAACTGGTAATGTTTGAAAAAAATCTACAGCGAGTAAAACGACATTACCTCTTATTTTTTTTTTACGATCTCTGAGATCTTGCTTTTTTCGGTTCAAGGCTTCATAAGCTCTTTTATGTTGTATGGTGTACTTATCCCAAACCATCATCTTTGAATGTTGCAAGACTTTCGCCTTGTATGTAGATCGGGGTAATTACATTCATTGCATTCCTAGTCTGAATCACAATCTGATTGTATGGGTGGTTACCTGGCACTGTAGGGTTGCCACCCGTCCTTTAAAATACGGAATCGTGCCGCGTTTGAGAATGAAATTGCGCGTCCCGTTTTGAATCAATACTGGACGGGATTTATCCCGTATTTTTTTTATCATTTTTTTTTTAAAGCAGCGTCTCATGCTAATCATCCCACACGCATTTTATGAAGATGCCTCCTTTCCTACTTTTGATTGGGTAATACTTGATGTCATCGTTAGTTTGATTGGTGTTTTTAACTGTCCAGTGAGGAGGGCGTGTCTTTTAAGTAGAGTCTGCAAACTGTTGGCACTGAGATGTGGCGTCAGCGCCAGAGTTGAAGCCCCTAACGTTGCGGTCAGCAAGTCGGCTAACATCCGCCATGTGCCGTCTTTCAGTTGCGAGAAGCAGATCATAGAATGGTTGAAACTGTTGCCCCTAACGTTGCGCCACGGCGTGTGGTTCGTTTATACCTCGTGTCTTCTCATTAAACTTTTATCTCGCGAATATGTTATTGCAATCCGCAGCGGGAGCGTTTCTATAAACTTAATTTAAACTTACGTTTTACACCGTGCTTTGTTTCCCTTATGAACATGCTTGTATGCTTAACTCGTTCCGTTCTCTATTGTTTAATTAATTTTTTGCTCTTCGCTGTTTGCGGCTGTTCCTCCATTTCCCCCTAATTCGTTCTTTTATCTCGCGAATATGTTATTGCAATCCTTAATGGGAGCGTTTCAATAA